>NC_139224.1:112632693-112651800 GCF_055691185.1 Crinia signifera
CATCCCCCACACAGTGCATACCATCCCCATCCCCCACACTGTACATCTTAACTACCATCCCCCACACAGTGCATACCACCCCATCCCCCACACAGTGCATACCACCCCATCCCCCACACAGTGCATACCACCCCCATCACACACTGTGCATTTCCCACACTTTACTACATCCTCCTAACTCCCCCCATCCACACTGCATTTTACCCTATTCCCAATCCCACACTGTGCTCATGCTCCTGCTCTTCTCCCCCATCCCCCCTCCCCCCCAGCAAAGTTGCACTCACCTACAAGACAGCAGGAAAGATTCTTCTGTCTGTGTCTCACCACACCATGCTGCAGGCACTGTGTGTGCTGAGCTCTGCTGCCATTCATGCTGCCAGGCCAGTCTTCCTGACGCCGCTGGGGCCTGGAGAGGCCGAGTACTGGAAAGGGGGCGGGGCTGACTGATCATTCTCAGCCAGTGAAGGCTGATATTGATATATATACTATAGACTCAGAGCCAAGAGTCATCAGCAGCAGGGAAGTGCAGCGTCGCTCCCCTGCTCACAGGGGAGGCAAGATAGGGGTGCGTGGCTGCTGGCTGCTGCCTGACAGCAGCAGCAGTGAGAAGAGAAGGAAGGATCTACTCCGTCCGTGTACGGGGATCAGAGGATGGAGCAGTGAGTTGTTGTAACTCACTAGCTCCGCAAAGGAGCACTAGCTTCCTCCTGCTGCTGCTGCTGGCCAGGCCAGCTCACTACCGCCCTCCAGTGGCCGGCGCCCTAGGCAAATGCCTAACCTTGCCTAGTGGTGGCGCCGGCCCTGGTTACAGTTTTCCACTAGAATTATATATACAGTATGTTACTACTGCCATCCTTGCTGGCGGGTCGCCAGAATGTACCATACCCTCCAACTGTACCGAATTTGCCGGTACAGTACCGTTTTTGAATGGTCTGTACCGGCAAATAACAACTGTACCGAATGTACCGTTTTTCCCAAATATACTTTTTCTTTTTTCTGACTGTCGTCCTCTTCCTGGCTCCAGAGGCTGTGGTGCGCATCCTCCTCCTGGCTGAGGCTGACAGTCAGTGGTGCGCACTGCGCAGCGCTCCCTGGGCAAAGCACCCGTTCCCAAGGGTGCATTTCGGGTCCTAGGCCAGCGTGCGACACGTTATGACGTCACACATCGCGGACCCGGTGCACTCAGGGGACAGGGTGGTTGTTACTGTGCACCCAGGCTGGGGCGAGCGAGAGCAGCGTGGGGTATGTCTCTGTGCAGCCGGGGTGAGTGAGAGCAGCGTGGGGAGTGGCGGCTGTGGTACGGGGGTATGTCTCTGTGCAGCCAGGCTGCGGTCAGCACTCTTTCTATGCTTGTGACGGTGATGGCTGCTGGAATATTGTAAATAAGTAAAATGTATTCATTTTTCTGTATGCAATTAATTTTTCTACATTTTTAAAATGCTCAGTACACATTTGAAAAGGGGGTGTGGTCACGCCCACTTTACCTGTGACCACGCCCCCTTTTCGTATGTGTACCGATTTCTACCAATCAAATGTTGGAGGGTATGATGTACGCGCTGGCGACCCGCCAGCAGCCACGCCAGCGAGGAGACTGAGACGCGCGTGCGTCTCACGCGCGTCTCAGTCTCCGTCGCTGGCGCGACGGAAACCCTGTCCGTCTCCGCCTCAGGGAGACAGACAGGGTTAGGGGGGGTTGTTGCGGGCAGGCGGCGGGGACCCCGGGTTACCGCCGGCAAGCCGGCGGGGACCCGGGGGAACGGATGGAAGCGCGCGTCCCCTTCTCACCATCGCCATGGCGCTGGCGGGGGATGGCGGCTGGCGACGCCAGCGCCATCCCCTGCCAAGATGGGAGAAGACCCATCTGTATATTGAGCACTGTATCAGATAGCAAAGGACGAGGCAGAACATTAGCAGCGGACGTAGGCTGCTGCGCACACTGGGGCAGATGTATTAAGCCTTAACAAGAGCTAAATGCAAGGGTGATAAGGAGAGATAAATGTCCAGCCTGTGTTTGAAAAAAGTCAGTAAGGAGCTGATTGGCTGGACGTCTATCTCTCCTTATCACCCTTGCATTTATCTCATGTTAAGGCTAATTGAATGATACACGTGCAGATAGAATGTTTAGAGCTGGTCAGGAAAGAAGCTACACGTGGTTGCCAGGCAACCAGAACGCAAAGTGAACGAAAGGTGTTGTTGCTGAGCACTCAAACCGCAGAGAAAAGAAAGGCGTGGTTACTAAAGGACCCAACTAGCATCACACAGGCTGGCTTGAGAGGTGCCTTTCTGGACATGGTGACAGTGTGCGGGGCCTGCCGACATTTAGCACAGCTCTCACCCGATTATCGCGTGCAAATACCCGCGCCAAGTAGCGCAGTAGAAAGAAAATAATATATAAAGCCAGGTTCATGGCCTCGGACTCCATTACCAATTATATGAAGCACATATATAAATGGTACTCCGGCATTTACCCCCATCGTATGGAAGCCCCCAGCCTTACCTGTGTTGTCAGAAACATCGCCGGTACATAACTGCTCATAGCCGGTAGTAGCACGACGCACCGAGAGCGGACTACAGTTCCCAGAATGCGGCGGGTGTGAGCTCTGAGCGTCATGTGACCGGAAGCGTGAGAGTCTGGGCAGTGTTTCCCTAAGTGCTGCTGTTGTAGGAATACACACACTGCACCTGTCTCACATAACACGCAGCTAGTCATCCTGTAGTCTGAGCGTGAGTTTACTGTCAGAGAATTAATTGCACAGTTCACTCTGGTTCCAGCTGTTCGGTCGACAGTCAATATGTCAACCACTATTGGTTGACAGGAAAAGGTTCAATTGCACTAGTATGACAAAAAGTTGACACATGCAATAGGCTCACATACTTTACAGTGCCCTGGACTATAAATGGGAATGGTAAAGTGTGCAGAGCGAAACAAGCCACATAAGGGTATGCGTTACACAAATTGGGGCATACTTGCCGACTTTTTAGCTGCCAGCTCTGGTAGGCAGGGGGGCGGGGCCACATCCGGGAGTGAAAAGAGGCGGTTTGGGGGCGTGGCCACACAGATGCTGCCCTTATTGGGGGACCATATTGACAGATATCGCCATAGACATCCAAATCTTTCAGTCTTTTCATGTGCCAACAATTTCAATGTCAAATGTTTGCTTGTGGCAACCTTTTGCTTGTGTAGACCCAGTGTCGACAATAGGCAAATTCCTTCTGAAATGGACAAAACCATGTGCATTGCAGGGGGGCAGATGTAACATGTGCAAAGAGAATTAGATTTGGGTGAGTTATTTTGTTTCTGTGCAGGGAAAATACTGGCTGCTTTATTTCTACACTGCCTTATAGATCTCACTTTGAAGAAAAACCCCACTTAAATCTAATTCTATATGCACATGTTACATCTGCCCCACCTGCAGTGCACATGGTTTTGTCCATTTGAGACTTTGCAAATTGGAATTTGCCTCTAACAGTGAACCAGAATAAGGCCCATTGTGAGTGATAAATCTAATCATAAGAAAAATGGAAGGAAATATGTGGTACGTTACTCTTGGGGGTAAATTTACTAAGGTCGGCCGTAAATGGCTGATACTGGTGCGAACGTGTACAAACAGGATCGGCCGTGAACGGGTCGGCAATACAAACTGAGAAAACAGCATATCTACAAAGCTGCTGCATTCTCATGATTTGGATTTACTGATGTTGTAGCCATTCATACGACCCGGCAGTATCACATGGATTAGTCAGATCTGTGCGATGCTGCCCTGTTTAAAAGATAGGATAAATAAATAATTAAAAAACCTGGTATGCAGTCCCCTCGCCCGGCAATTACCAGCTCTAGGCTCATTGAGCCGGTCCTGGTTCAGAAATATAGGAGAAAAAAAAGCTGGGGTCTCCCTGTATTTCCTTATCCAGCACTAGGGTGACCAACTCATCCCTTTAATTCAGGACACATATTAATTACACAGGTTCTGTGGCTGGCTTTCACCTGGTTTTAACCTGCCACACCTCAAGACTCCATTTCTGGAGTTTTAACCTGCCACACCTCAAGACTCCATTACTGTTTTTAAACTGCCACAGAAACTGTGTAATTAATATGTGTCCTGGATTAAAGGGATGAGTTGGTCACCCTATCCAGCACTATGCTCATGGCTTGGTCCTGGTTCCCAAAATATGGGGGACAAAATTACTAGGGGTCTCCTGTATTTGTATTTTGACTTTGGTGGGTAAGTATTACCAAAATGGGAGCACTGTACCCATTATAGATATGGCACTGACAAATCCCCAGTGGGCCCCACCACTAAAGTCAGATTCCAGCCCATGCACTCACATTATATTTTGTTACCCTATTATAGGTCAGTTATGTGATACAACAGGAATATGGATGACCATGACTGCTTGTTTTGTTGCTATAGAAGCTCCTGCCAATGAAAATTTACACTGGATAATGTTTTGATGTGAAAATAGCAATTAAATAAAATCTAGAATATTGTAAACTAAACCATACTTGCCTACTTTAATTTCCATCTCTCCTGGAGAAGCCAGAAGAGGCAACATGTCAGGGGGGATGGGGACAAAGCTGACTAGAGATGGTTCGTTCGCGAACAAACCGGATCTTTTGAACGGATCCCATCCAAGAACGAGTGAGCTGCTGATCCCAAAAAGGTGATCCGTTTCAGTTTCGTTTTCCATTACAATGCATTTTCTTGGTCTCAGTGCTGCCACCTGTGGCAGCTGAGATGTACTACCTCTGCAGACTGGGTACAGTGCTTTGACTACAAGTGATAGAAAGATTAGCTGCTGCTGCCAGGGATGGCCATCAGTGCAGACGTCATCGATGGTTGCCAGCGATGGCGATTCTGCACCCAGCCATCGATCAGTGTTTTTACTCGGTCATGTATATTCCCCAATTCATTTTTAAAGCGAGTTGAGGAGTTGTCTAAAAGAGCCGCATCTTTTCACTGAGAGATCCGGCGACTCTCAGCTCAGCGTAATGATCCGTTTTGCCCATCTCTAATATGACTTGGCCCCACCCCTATCTCAGAAAACTCAGTGATTTGCGGGCCACGGAGAGGGGGCGGGCTTAAATTATGCAAAACCAGCAAGCAGCAGACTTGCCCACTTTCAAAGGAGGCGGACCCGATTTTCCCATTCCGGGAGGGTAGACAAGCCTGAACTAAACATGTGGGAGATGTTCTCACTCCCACAAGTTAGACTTGACACAATTTTATGGGGCTGACATAACTATTTATGGCACAACTAAAGACCTATACACACTAGGTGATTTTGAGCTAAAAGTAGCTCAGTTTTGGTGTTTTGAGCTACTTTTAACACAAAATCTGCTAATGTCTATGGCTGGGGGATGAGTACTGATATGCAATCCCACATCACCGGCCATCAGGCTGTTTTACCAGCCAACCGAACCACTTTCTGTGGAGTGATTCACAGCCCATGAAAATCGCTGGGCCGGGTAATCACTCAGTGTATATGCCAGAGAGGGAAGTATGGGGCTATGTAAAAAACTGGACCCGGACAAGACCCCGAACCGGACATCAAAATCTGCATTCTGAAGCTTGTTCGGGGGAATGCCTGTGATAGCTTTCACCAGAGACATGGGGAAGGGGTCCGGAACGTTCCAGTTTTTGCTACATGCCTGGGATGCAGAGTTTGATGTCAGGTCCGGATCCGTTTTTTACCCATACCCGGGAAGTATGGGTGTAAGCAGGGCTATTTTTCTGCAGGCTCCAGCAGGAACTGTGGCCCTTATTCTAGTTCACTCTGTCTGACAAAATATTTCTTAGATGGACAAAACCATGTGCACTGCAGGTGAGGCAGGTGTAAAACCCAAACCCAAATCTAATTATCTCTGCACAAGTAACACCTGCCTCACCTGCAGTGCACATGGTTTTGTCCATCTAAGAAATATTTTGTCAGAAAGAGTGAACTAGAATAAGGGCCACAGTTCCTGCTGGAGCCTGAAGAAAAATAGCCCTGGGTGTAAGTATGTAAGTGTGGCTAAGTATGGGTGCGGGATGTTCGGTGTGAGCGACACACTATGCATCCATTATGAGTTCTCCAGTTACATGGAAATGTTTTTATTCTTTCATTCGATTTTGCGTTTTCATTGGTTGCCTCCATAACAGGCTTATTTCCTGCAGCCATCGGATGGGTCATTTATTCTGTCCTTTCAGCTGATGACACCTGGAAATAATAAACAGAGCACAGCTCTCATTGCTCATATACAAAATGTCAGCTCCTACTACCCATGCTCTAGCAACAAGTCTCTCTGCGTTGGTTACACGGCATTGTCAGGCAAGAAACAGTCCTACTTATGCAGCCAGTTGGCAGCAGTGAGTTGGTAGCAGCCTGTGTGCCCATGCAGCGTCCCTCCCCCTTGTGGCACTGCACTATCATCATGCAATTGGAGTGTGATACATATTACACACACGGGATATGACGTCATGTAGCCCTCAGCTGCCCCTGTGCCATACACATTACACTGACTGAGAATGGAGCAGCCTCCTCAGTGACACCGCACTGTGGTAGAATCCCTGAGGCAGCTGAGATGTTCTATTGCTGTGGGAGATGAGACCCACTAGGTGTGACAGTGACAGGAGGCTCTGCAGTCGCCGCCCAACTCTGGAGCAAACCAACACGCACTCGCACGCAGGGGGAGTACACCCAGGCGCGCATCTGATTTGCCGGCGCTGCTCCGGGTGACGCGTCCCCTTCCACCTCAGCTGTCTGGGGTGTACGGCGCCCTCTTAGTAACGGCCGCGTTGGACGTGCGGTCACGTGGTGAGGGGGAGGAGCCGCCGCTGAGGGGCTCGGTGCTGTACAGACTCCAGCATTACAGCGGCAGCAACACACGACTGCTCGGCCTGAGCTTTTATTCACTGTGAGGGCTCCGGAGATGCCGGCGAGGATGCGACAAGAGGCCCGGGAAAGATGACGAAGCGGCTACCTCTGATATGCTGCTACCTCCTGATCTCCTTCTTCTGGTGAGATGTGGTGACAGCGTGTCCGTGCGCTGTATGTACTGAGAGGGTGCTTATACGTCCTATATACATACTGACAGGTTTCCTATACATCAGCTATGCACACTGACGGGGTGGCTATCCATCAGCTATGCACACTGACGGGGTGGCTATCCATCAGCTATGCACACTGACGGGGTGGCTATCCATCAGCTATGCACACTGACGGGGTGGCTATCCATCAGCTATGCACACTGACGGGGTGGCTATCCATCAGCTATGCACACTGACGGGGTGGCTATCCATCAGCTATGCACACTGACGGGGTGGCTATACATGACATATATACAACGACAGGGCGACTATCCATCATATATACAACGACAGGGCGACTATCCATCATATATACAACGACAGGGCGACTATCCATCATATATAAACACTGACAAGGTGACTATACATAACATATACAGTAAGTGCTGTATGTACTGATAGGATGACTATGCATCATATATACAGGGCGCGTGTACATCATGTTTACATAATATATACACCACATACGTTTTGTGCTTTATGTACTGACATGGTGAGATAGAGAGAGATATATATCTCTCTCAGCTCCTTGATGAAAAGTGCCCATGCCTTCACTTTGGAGTGTCTCAATGATGGTCAGATATATTGTCCATGCCGTGTGCGGCACTTGGGTCTTATAAAAAAACACGTAGCCTCCTTGCGAAGACCCAAGTGCCGCACACCGCATGGACAATATATCTATAGATATATATATATTTTGCAATTATGCTGTGCAGCCATATGCGGTATGTGCCCGTCCAAACGGAAAGCTCCTCTGGTATAGATATTGATAAAAGGGATGTCACTCCAGGACTTTTTTACTGTCTGCCTATGGTGTTTCGGGCTGTAGCCCATCTTCAGGACAAACGCCATTGATGGCAGTAGTAGAAATGGTCGTTGATTCATTATGGCAGCATAATACGTAATGGATGACCATCATTGCTTTAAAGTATTGATCGTCATCCATTTTCTTTAACTGGCCTGTGCGTCAATCAGAACTGGGGGGCTGGGGTTTGATGAGTGATGGCGGGGGGGGGGAGGGGAGGAGAGGAAGAACTATCTGGTCTTGGTAAAAACTATTCAACATCAGCCATAAACTATCAATGATTATGAATTGTCGATGACTATCCCTACATCACATATACAGTAGACACTGACTATACAGCACATCGTATATACATTGTGTGCTGTATGTATGTAGGGTGACTAAACATCCTATATATTTTGTTTTGCGTGTACTAACAGTGATTGCGAAAACCTAAAAAAATGTGAGTCCCTGGGATCCCTCACTTACAAAAATTGGGGTCCTACCTGACCTTTTCTGGGTCCCAACAGAATAAAGCCCCCCCCCCCCAGTTATGCCCAATAGGCCACACACTGTTATGCCCTTTATGCATTATGCCACACACTGTTATGCCCATTATGCCACACACTGTTATGCCCATTACGCATTATGCCACACACTGTTATGCCCATTACGCATTATGCCACACACTGTTATGCTCATTACGCATTATGCCACACACTGTTATGCCACAAAATTATGCCCATTACGCATTATGCCACACCATTATACCCATTCCAAAACATGCCACACACCATAATGCCCAGTACATATTGTGCCACACACCATAATGCCCCAGTACTCTTATATACATTCTGTAATATATATTGCACCATCTCTGAAAGGGGGCACCCAGCCTTCCCTTGGGACCCTTAGTGCTGCATATACTACAGCAGACAGGTGTGCAGACTCACTTATCCAGTATGTCCAACAGGTTACTCCATGCTCTTCACTCACTTGGAGGCAGTGGTGCAAGTAGAAAAAAGGCTCAGGTTTAATGTGGCAGCGAAAAATGGGCGTGGTCAGGGGTGTGGTCATATGACACAAGGGGGAGTGGCTACATGACAAAACTTTATGCCCCCCGAAGTGCCTGGTATGCCCTCAGTGCCACACATATGCCCCCAGTGCCATATATGCCCCCACAGTGCCACACGTATGCAACCCCACAGTGCTAGTTATGCCCCCAGTGCCAGAAGCCAGCAGCAGCACAAGTAACTCACCCTTCTGGTGTCCAGGTCTCCTCCTCCGCCGCTCCTGCTGCTTCTTCCAGGCTCAGAGGAGCGCATCACGCGTCTCTCCTTTCCCAGCTTCACTGTGTTCGGGCCGCTAGCCAATCATACCTCGCAGGCTGGCTCCTGATTGGCTGCCGGCCCGCAAGCTATGATTGGCTGAGAGCCCAGTCACAGTGACACAGGGAGGGGAAGGAGAGATGCGCGATGCGCTCCCCTCGGCTGCAGTGGCGGGGCGGCGGAGACCCACTGCTCAGAACCTGCCTGTCACATTGCTGCAGCTGATCTCCGGCACCAGGCGGCCAATCCGGATGAAGCGCATCCTGGGGGACCCGCCCCTTTTATAAAAGTAAGTCCCTGGTCTTTGATTTGGGTAAAATACGCGCTGTAGCGCGTATTTGCGAACCCTGCTAACAAGGTTCATGTACAGTATATCAGACATGGCCAACCTGGGGCTTTCCAGCTGTTGTGAAACTACACATCCAAGTATGTCTTTACACAGTTTTAGCTTTCCCTAATAACAAAACTGTGGAAAGGCATGCTGGGACTTGTAGTTACATAACAGCATGATAGTCACAGGTTGGCCAGGCCTGCTATATATCATATATACATCATGTGCTGTTTGTTCTGACAGTATGCCTAAACATCTCATATACATTGTGTGCTGTATGTACTGACACTGTGCCTATACATTATATATACATACTGACAGGGTGCCTATACATCATGTATACATTGTGTGCATACATTATATTCATCATGTGCTGTAGGTACTGACCGTGCATATACAGTATATATCGTGTGCTATGCAGTAGGTACTTAGTGTGCCTGCATTCCTCACTTACATAATGTTTGCTGTATGTAGGCCTACCTATGTATATTGAGTGCTGTATGTATGACATGATGCCTTGTTTAATGTGTACATCCTTTTTATATTGTGTTTTTTTTTACCATTCACTTGTGGTGTTCGTTTACTGTGATAAATATAGTCAGTGTCCTAAAGCTGAGACGCCATATCAGAGTGCCTATGTGTGTACTATATAAATAATATTTATATATAGTGTGTGTACGTGCGTGCACACACCTAGACATATCTCACACTACTATATATAGAGTGTTTTTATACTAAAGCTGGGTAGATCATATAGACATGTGCCTGACAAGCAAACTGGTGAGGCTGGATGACAGGTGTTCATCACTCTGTTATCATTGTACAAAGTGCTTGCACTACTCAGGCAAAACTCTTCCTCTGGAGGAACAATTGCATTGTTACATGTATTTTATATTTTATTTAGGTACTCTTTACCTAGCACGGCGCCCATCGCGACCATCGCATGCACTAAAAAACGGGTGCGATGCGATGGCCGCGATTTCCCATAGGGACCAATGTTAAAAATCAGATTGGTCGCGATTTTAGTGTTAAAAGTCAGATTGGTCGCGATTTTTACATAGGAAACAATGTTAAATGGGCCACAGAGCCCTAATAGTCCCCCTGAAGTGTTAAATGGCCCCCACAATTTTTAACGCCACCCCACGATCAACGTGAACCCGAAGCGTGGCGAGCGCAGCGAGCCCGCGAGGGGCGGCGGTACGCGTCCTCCGACCTTTTCATACCCCCACTATCCACGTCGGCGTGGAGTTGAGAATAGAATAGTGTGGCGAGCGCAGCGAGCCACCGAGCCCGAAGCGTGGCGAGCGCACGCGGATACCTTCACAGGTAAACGCGTCCCCTCGCGGGCTTCACAGGTGTCCGCGTCGCCACGGACACCTGTGAAGCCCGCGAGGGGACGCGTATAACTGTGAAGGTATCCGCGTGCGCTCGCCACGCTTCGGGCTCGCTGCGCTCGCCACACTATTCTCAACTCGCTGCGCTCGCCACGCTTCGGGCTCGGTGGCTCGCTGCGCTCGCCACACTATTCTATTCTCAACTCCACGCCGACGTGGATAGTGGGGGTATGAAAAGGTCGGAGGACGCGTACCGCCGCCCCTCGCGGGCTCGCTGCGCTCGCCACGCTTCGGGTTCACGTTGATCGTGGGGTGGCGTTAAAAATTGTGGGGGCCATTTAACACTTCAGGGGGACTATTAGGGCTCTGTGGCCCATTTAACATTGTTTCCTATGTCAAAATCGCGGGCATTGAGCCAATTAACGCTAAAATCGCGACCAATCTGACTTTTAACATTGATCCCTATGGGAAAATCGCGGGCATCGCGTCGCACCCGTTTTTGATTTACCCGCGATGCCCGCGATTTTTTACCCCCGACGCCCGCGATTGTAATCGCGGGCGCCGTGCTAGGTAAAGAGTACCTTTATTTATTTTGCTTTGCTACGATAGAAATGGTGTGTACACACAGTGAGATATGCCATGCGATCCCCTATACCATTGCATCGCTCGGCATGCATGCAATGGCATACAATTTTGACTATATAGTGCAGATCTGCACTATATAGACAAGGCAGCCAAGACTTCCTGCTGTGCGATACGGGAGCGCACATCGGGATCGAAACCCTTGCGATCTGCGTGCGATACTGATGCGATTTTGACTATATAGTATTATATACACACCATAACTCTTTTGAAAGTGCTTTGAAAATACCTAACTATCTGTTGGTTGTGAAGTCTGCAGACCGATGAAACACTTAAAATCTATAATTATTACAAAAGCCTATAATAAATGTAACAAACTAAACTGCTCTTGTGGGGCAGGGCTTCCAGTAAACTGTTACACAGAATTCAATGGATAGTTTAGAAATTCCCTAGTTTTGGGGACAAACCTTTTTCTTTATTCTGAAGTAAATCCCTGCAAATGTTCGTCTTGCAGTTATATTTGCTGTATTGTCATATATTTGTCACGTGCAGCTGTAAAATGTGGGATTTTAATGGGTCAGTGTAGAAGAATAATGTATCTGTACTAAACACTACTTTTTTGTGATGGCAAATCCTGCCTGGTCATCAGTGAGTCTGTATTCTGTGGCTGGCACTAGCTTGTGGGAGACAGAAGTTTTGTGTGTTTGCAGCAGTAAAGCTATTTAGGCTAAAACGTAGGTTGGTGGTATGCGTTTCATTTCAGTGTAATAACTAATTAGAGCAAAATGTTTTGGTAATGTCTTGGCTGCTTTACTTACACAAATCTCATTTTCAATTCAAACATTTAATTTCTTTTTATGTAATTTTTTTTATGAGTGAACAGCAGCAGTATTTTCTTTCTTTAATCTTCTAACATACATATGTGTCCACATACATCCTTTTTTTTTTTTTTCTCAACAACAACAATATGTAAAACACGGCTTAGCTGTTTTTCCAAATGTAGCAAGTAGATGGATTCTAAAAAAATGTTTGCAGCAGTAGAATTTGCATGACTTTTGCAGAGTCCAAGGTGTGCCATACATGGCACAATAAATCCAAGATGTGTGGACACATCTGTACATGTAGAATGCAATATGTTATGTCACATGCTGAGTGGTCTGATGCTGTGATTAGCATAAGCCTGTTGGATGGAGAGAATCTTGAGTGTTTTTTTTTTTTTTTTTTATTGTGCATGATCCAGATCCATGTACAGGTGATGTGGAGTCTATTGCAATATATGCCTATGAAAACATGCACCAATGTCCAATTCCGCATAGCCCTAGTTGCACGAATTTGGCGTATGGTGTAAATCTATTTGGTTTACTGTGTAGGAGGAGCACATGGACCCAATTTCCATCCAACTCTACATTTAATTAAGAAGTCGTTTTCTGATACAGAACTGTGTAATTCTAGTCTTGCGCGTTTCTTCTCCTGAGAGTATTATGACATTTCTCTGCAACAGACTTTTACACCTTTCAGATTTGCTACAGTTTTCATGCCTGCTACGTGTGCATTCATTGGCCACAACTCAGATCCTATGCTAAGCCCTAAAGGATGGTGTGATGGTATTGGTTAGCATTACTGCCTCACAGCACTGAGGTCATCTGTTCGATTCCCACTGTGGCTCTAACTGTGTTGAGATAAGCATTTCCTCCCTGTGCTTTGTATGGGGTTCCTCCCAAAATCCAGAAAGATAAGTTATTTGTTTCCCAACCCCCAAAAAGAAATTAACCCTAGTGTGTAGGAGGTATGAAATCATAACAGAGTAATACCCCGTCTGGTGGGGAGGTTCGGACTGGCATATCGCCCATATTACGTGCTGCACATCAAACCTACCCATTTTGCTAGAAACACCATTGTGTTAATGAACATCTTGGTTCCTTCTTTGTCAACATTGCTTCAGTGTGTATCCAGCTTTAAAGTGAGTGTATATACACATAGGCAGATTACAATGGACATTATCAGCCATCAAATTATGTTTCTTTGTTATAGCTCCTTTTATTGTACTATTCTATCTATCAATTGCACTAATCTATCAATGGGAAGAATGATAAAATGGGTGCTCTATTTCACAGGGGGTGAGAGTGGTAGTAGTGCTGCTTTTCTGCGCCGTCTACCGTGATTTCTATTCAGCAAAGGCATACAGAGGAGTTCTCCCATTTTTATTAGGGGTTTGTGTCACAATATACTGGTTAGTGTGTGTACACCTTGTTCCTTCTAGGAACTAAATGGGGCAGGGCGCTGCTGCACGGGGGCCGCATAAGAGGGGTGGACCGATGTCACTAAAGGGAGCGTTCCCGGGCCGCGGCGTCACTAAAGGGGGGGGGGGGGCTGGCTGGCCCCGATGAAGTCCCTGAGCTGCCGGGGAAGCACCGGGCATCACCATCTATGGCAGCACTGGCAGCAGGCTCTTTTAGCCGGTGGCGCTGCTAGAGTGTCAGAGCACATTTTGCCCTTTAAAAATCAAGGCAAGGCGCAGTGCCCTGCTAAAACAGCCTAGCAGGAACACTAGTATAGAGAATTTACACTTTTAGCTGCGTGTGGAACTTGGCGCAGTACTTATTGTTATCCCCATCGCTAGTCACTGCAGCTGTAAGCCAGGGATATGGCACAATGATGATGCTGTGATGATGTCACTGCTCTGTGCACTGTACTACAGAAAACAGTACAGAACTGCTCCATCTTCCACATGTTGGAAGCCTGATATTTGTGGTAGACCCCATTTGATAGTGTGTCCTCTCTTAATTGAGGCATTATCAAGCCGGCCATTACTGACCGGAATGTTTGCAGCTACCAGTGGTGTGGTATGGCTGGAATTAGGAGATTGAAAGATGATCCAGCCACTGTAGAAATGTCAAGATAGGCAGCTGCTGACCTCCCATTTGTCATCCTATGATGTCAGCAAAAGCATTCTCATTATTATGAGTAAGGCAGTACCTGTGTATGCATGTATGTAGAAGTAGCTGAAGCTGTCAGCACCTGCGAGAGCTACTTCCCTGACACCATTACATGTTGGGGTAAGATTTCTATTGAAGATTGAATGTTGCCCATAGCAGGTGGAAGGTGCTAAATAAATAAGAAGTAAGTCTGGTTACAATGGGCAATATGCCATCTTCAAAAGAACTCCCATCTTAAGGTGCGTACACACGGGCATTTATCACTGGCAATATGGTCACTGTGCGACCATATTGCCAGAGATTGGAGTGTGCATCGGTGCGTGCTCCCGTTTTTAGCCCCCTTATGCTCCTGCGACCAGCTGGTTCCCTTTAATCAATGACCATCTCTAGTCGCTGATAAAAAGGAGACACTGAGCAATATAACGCCCCGTGTGTACACCGCTTTAGTATATTTACCCCGTCATCTCTACAGTGTCGGCTAAGTACCCACATACTGTGTGAACTGTGCCGATATTATGCCCATTTTTATAATTATTACTTGTTAAGTTCTTTGAGAAATGTTTGGCAATAGCGTGTCTTTTCTCACTTTATCTCTGAACCTGTTAAACTGGAATTTCTTGAAATATGTAAATCTGGATTTAATATAATCATTTAAGTATGAAAGGATCTTTAGGTTTCCTGTTTGTGCACCTGATAACCATAAAAGGGGAAGAAATGTATGCTTTATAAGTGCTAGAACAACAGACGCAATGGAAGAAAATACGTTTGATTGCCATATATTACATGTATATGTGTTCTTTTTCATATAACTTATTAACTAGTGATAACATAGCATAGAGTAAATGAAAGGTTTATGTGCCTGATACAGTATACTCCAGTGGTTCCTAAACTTTCATGAACACCGGTATCCGTATTTTTTTTCCACAGCCCCTAGGCCAAAAGTTTATTGAGAGATTCAGACAAAACGATTAAATTAATTAACTTGTGCATTGCGGTCATCAGCTGTGTATTGGACAGGTTCTGTTTATTAATGGAGGAATACAATTTCCAATAATTTTTTTTTATTTGTTTTGCAAATCGAACAGTCTGGTTTTAAATTAATTGTCATTTTTTTATCATTTTTAGTTTTTATAAAAAAAATGGTCTACACTGAATGATGAACTAAACCATGCTGTACTTTTCCTGCAGCTGAGTTTTTCTATTCGTTGGCATGCCTGTAAATGGGAGGTGTAGAAATGAAATAGATAGATATAGCTCTATCTCTGACACCTTCAGAGCAAGTATTTTGGTACTTGTGTATTATCATGCTACGCTATGTTTTCTGTGTAGGCTAAGCTACGTTGTCAGCGTAGCCCAACGGCTGCCTAGTGTAGTGACTCCGCGGCAGCCCTGCGTAGTGGCCCTGTGCATCTCATGCAGAATAAAGGAGGCATTTGCCAATTCTCCATGTTTCATACTGGCAAATGCCTCCATTTGAAACCCCCACTATACACCAGCCCGCAGCGTGGCGAGCGGACGAGTTACGTGTCCTCCTGAGCTTTTCATACCCCACTATCCACGCCGGCGTGGAGTTGATATTATAAAGTGTGGTGAGCGCAGCGGATTACTTCACATGTATTCCGCGTCCCCTCGTGGGGCTGTTTTAAAATATTCCCTGTGATTTCTATAAATTCATGTAGAATTGCAGCCTCAGCTTGCACACATGCAATTCTCTTCCTGTTTCTTAAAATGAAACTATTTTTAGAAGTAAGCTGAACTGGAATAATTTGTGATTACACAATTTCTAAATGTCCGTGCAATAATGTGAAAAGTCCCCAATTTATAGCAGGCAGTGGTGTGTATGAATCCTGAAGCTTCACAGTTCTACACAACAGAAAATTATCTGTTTATGCTCCAGCTTAGTCAGCAACAGTTTCTAGGAAAACCTATCTGGATGGCAATCTATGCTGAAAGTTTATACAGAGAGCCTCTTAAGGCCCATACACTCGGCGACTTTGAGCTGAAAGTCGCTGAAAACAGGTTTGAACGTCGTTCAGCTCAAAGTGGCCCAGTGTGTATGGCCTGGCAGTGAGCGCTGCTGCGCGCTCCTGCAAAATCGCCTGGAAAGCCGCTCACCTGAAGGTTATACCAGTAGATGAGCGGCGTTGAGGGCGGCTTTGCTTTGCTCTGCACTATGCAATGCTGTCCTCCCCCCCCCCTCCCCCTTCCCTCCGGTGGCGCCGGCCAGGAAAGCCGCTCAGTGTGTATGCACTGAGCGGCTTTCCCCGCAGAGATGATTGACATCATCGCTGGGCATAGTGGCCCAGTGTGTATGGACCTTTACAGTGTTTGTGGTAAAACCATCTGGAAGGTGTAGTTTTAAATATCAATACCATGTAGCTGCAAGAAGGCCTGCAAATGCAAATCAGTGATCGCCTCTAATTGAAGTGCATCTGTAAAATTGTGATGGGGCATTGTCCTCTCATCGCTGTGCAAAAATAAGGTTTGCCATTAGATATTACTGTATGGAAAAAGCTTCTTTGAAAAACTTATTTTTTGGTTTGATTTGTTCTAGTGCAGATCTGTACATAAAATTGTAAATGAGGCCCAGATTACTCATAAATATATATTGCTGTATAATTTAGGATTAAAGAGAAACGCTGCTTTGTCAGGACTGGTAAATAAAGAAATCTTTTGTCCATCCATGCATTATGTTACTATTGGAATTGTGACTGCCTTTTTTATGTCTATTTTTTTCTTTTTATTGAACATTTAAATGCAGTTCCTGATAATGTAAATATCTGACTGGGAGATCAGAACTTTTTATCACCCATGTGTAACATAGACCTAGAGCAATAGCACTGGATTGTAGCTGATTTTTTTTTTTTTCCATACAAGATTAGCATGCAGACAGTTTTTAAATACTTCTATATGTCACTGTTGCACGATCTGAAATGTAGAAGTACAGAAACTGCACTCTGAATAAAAAGACAACCCATGAGGTAAGAGTGACCATATCCCCATGTGTACGGGGCGACTGTCACCGGTCAAGGCGGCTTCCCCCGGCGATCAGCTATTTCCCCCAGCAGTGTCGTCTTTTCATCAGAGACTCTGGTCGCTGATGAAAACGGGACACTGAGCAATATATTGCTCAATGTGTGCGGAGCTTTAGAGTTGGGTGTGGTGTGTGCAAACTAAATGTAAATTGCTAAAGGATAAGTAAAACGAATAGTAATAAATGAATAATACTCTCCTTTATATGTAGATCTGTTTTTCCTCCAAATTTCAGTAGTTGTCAGTAAGGTCACAATGGGTATATGGAAATTAAGCACCGTGATAAACATGCAATGGGTGAATTTGTTTAGAGTTTTAACCTTCTAGACAACACTTTGATATGCGATGAAGTGTTGTCTAGAAGGTTGAAACTCTAAACAAATTCACCCATTGCATGTTAATCACTGTGCTTAATTTCCATATACCCAGGGCTATTTTTGTGCAGGCTCTAGCAGGAACTGTGGCCCTTATTCTAGCTCACTCTTTCTGACAAAATATTTCTTAGATGGACAAAACCATGTGCACTGCAGGTAAGGCAGAAGTAAAACCCCACCCAAATCTAATTATCTCTGCACAAGTAACACCTGCCTCACCTGCAGTGCTCATGGTTTTGTCCATCTAAGAAATATTTTGGCAGAAAGAGTGAGCTAGAATAAGGGCCTCAGTTCCTGCTGGAGCCTGCACAAAAATAGCCCTGCATATACCCATTGTGACCTTACCGACAACTGCTGAAATTTGGAGGAAAAACAGATCTACATATAAAGGAGAGTATTATCCGTTTATTACTATTCGTTTCACATATCCTTTAGTGTCCAAAAAAGCGCCTAATATTTGAGTATTAACCAGGGTTGCCGCCATTAGAAAGCTCCTCTCCGGGAGAAATCCGGAGAGGAGACTTTCAGCAGGAGTTCGGGGGCGGGGCTTAAATGTGACATTATTAAGGTAAGTGCCTCAATTTGATGATCTCCGTGAAGGGGGCTGGGCTAAACGACGCGATGATGACACTTTGGCCCCGTCCCCTCTCTGGAGATCGTCAGAAAAGGTAATTGAAATGCCGCGGCTGTGGTGGGGGAAGCCGCAACGGGGGTGGTTTGGGGGGGGGGGGGGGAAAGCGACCCTGGTATTAACCCCTATTGTATTAACCCCTATTTACATTGTCTATTCAAAGGAGACCTAGGGTAGTTCTCCATATACCCAGATTGGCAGATCCCCCAAGTGTAGCGCCAAGTTATCCTTCAAACCCCACAGTATTCTAAATGTAAATTGTATTGTAAAAATAAAGCATCTGCACAGAAACAAAATATATCCCCCCCCCCCCCCCCCCAAATCTAATGAGGCAATTCCATGGTTATATCGAAGTGATCTGACTACATCACTTAGAAATGAAGCCTTGTTTGCTCCATGTGCATATACTCATCAACGTCGATGCATTGCCATCGCCTGACTACATTTATACTGCATGTAGTATAAATCTGGTAAAATCGGCAGTGTTCTCATGGTGAGAAAACTGGTCCGCACAGATCAGTCAGCACACATCATTGGTACATCGCATGTGTGCCAGCGATATATGCTGTTATCTGTGCTAAACAACATCGTCTTCAGTTGCCCCGTGTATATGCTGCATATCTCTCACATGTTAGAAACCTGCAGTGCACATGTTTTTGCTCATTTTAAAACGATTTCTAATTTGTGATCAACTCTGAATCAGGCCA